>NC_072452.1:8754789-8771396 GCF_027596085.1 Anoplopoma fimbria | reverse complement strand
TCTGTCACTGAAGAAAGGAGAGTCATGCAATATCATCTGAAACGTGTCTCTGTTTTTTTCTTCAGACTGCTGAATGAACAAAGACACATGAAGGGCCTGGAGGAGAGCGGAGCATGGAACAAACATTTGGTAATTATCAAGTTGATTATTATTATTAGTAGTTGTTGAAGTCATTATTGTTGCAGTAGTAGTAGTAGTTATTGTTATTGCTGTTGTAGTAGTACTCCTAAAAATAGTCAAACAAATCTTGTAGTATATATAAATAGTATGTCATAAAAAATTGTGATGCAAATTCTAATATTGTCCTTTTTTTCTTTTCTCCTCAGATGAGGGCAGAGTTTCCACACCTGACCTGAAGAAGAAGAAGACGACGCCGACGGAGTTCCTTTTCTTCTTCATCCTCCTCTTCTTCCACCCTGCGGTTACTCTGAGAGTCTAAAAGAATGAGGGGGGTGGTTCAAATTTTTTTATTTTTGTGTGCAGCTAAATGTTTAATAAAAAAAAAATAGCATAACCCTTTCCGCTTCTTTGCATTTATTTGTCATAACCCTCTCCGTTTATTTCTCTGGAGACCGGGGAGGAGACTCACTGCTCAAACTCCTCCGGCACTGATTGATGTCCTCACTAGGGTGAGAATCGAACCCGGCTCGACGGCGTACAAACCGGGCAGAGCGTAACCACGCCATCACCTCTCACACACTTTGAGATGTTCGTTTCGTATATTTGACTTCGTCATTTGGGAGTTGGACCTTAAAATTCATTGCCACACATAAGAATTGAACCCATAACCTCCTGTCTTCTAAGCAGTCGTCCATCTCCACGAGCTATCTGTTCTGACACTTGACTCTGTTTCTTTGCATATTTCACCTCCTCATTCTGGGAATTACACCTAAAACTCACTGCACCAAATAGGGATTGAACCTATAACCTCCTGTCTCCTAAGCAGTCGTCCATCTCCTGGAGCTATCTGCTCTGACACTTGACTCTGTTTCTTTGCATATTTCACCTCCTCATTCTGGGAATTACACCTAAAACTCACTGCACCAAATAGGGATTGAACCCATAACCTACTGTCTCCTAAGCAGTCGTCCATCTCCTGGAGCTATCTGCTCTGACACTTGACTCTGTTTCTTTGCATATTTCACCTCCTCATTCTGGGTGTTAGACCTAAAATTCACTGCACCAAATAGGGATTGAACCTATAACCTCCTGTCTCCTAAGCAGTCGTCCATCTCCTGGAGCTATCTGCTCTGACACTTGACTCTGTTTCTTTGCATATTTCACCTCCTCATTCTGGGAATTACACCTAAAACTCACTGCACCAAATAGGGATTGAACCTATAACCTCCTGTCTCCTAAGCAGTCGTACATCTCCTGGAGCTATCTGCTCTGACACTTGACTCTGTTTCTTTGCATATTTCACCTCCTCATTCTGGGTGTTAGACCTAAAATTCACTGCACCAAATAGGGATTGAACCCACAACCTCTAGTCTCCAAAACAGTGGTCTATCATCTTGAGCTATCTCTTTTCTCACACATTGTAGAGTTTTTTAATATATTTGCCTATTTTGGGTGTCAGACCTCAAACTTTAACGCATCACTGAAGGTTTAAACTCATGACCTCCAGTCACCTTTCACCAGGATCACTTAAATCAAATCAAACGCTTTCCTACAATATTTCACTCCCTCATCTTGGCTGTTGGATCTTAAAAATTGACCGCGCCGCAGGATGGATCTCACGACCTCCAGACTCCTGAGCAGTCCTCTATCACCGTGAGCTATCTGATCCGACACGCTGACCAGCTGCAGCTCCACATCTTGTTCTGCAAAAACAAACTGTCACTCTTCACTATAAGGCTGCTTCACTTTAGTTCTTAGTGTTTATAGTCTGTTGAGGAAACAGACTTCACCTCACGTCGTATCAGCACGTCCACTTTGGGTGTGGATCCTTAAAAATCTCTGCGCCAAATGAGGAACGAGCTCACGACCTCAGCTCTTCACAGCAGTCTGCTAACTCACTGAGCTATTTGGTCACGCCGCCTTCATTCCACTCAAACACATCAAACCTCTGGAAGAACCAAACACCTACGACACTTTTCAACAATAAAAGGTTGTTCTGCTCATTTCAGATATAAAATAAATGTCCCGTTAGCATCACGAAGCTCCTTCAGTTCTGTTGAGGAAACAGACTGGACCTTCCTGAACCAGAGTCTGGATTTGAACCTTTCACCTCATAAAGACAAGCATCAGTCTCTACCGGCTCCTCATCCTGGTGAGCTATCCCTGAGGGTGACCACCGGCCGTTTGTTCTGAGGTTTGTTCTTCTCACTGCTGAGGAGAAAACTCTGAGAGTCTGAAGACTGAGGTTGACTCGACAGGAGAGTCGGGATTGATCCTTTCACCTCAGACTTTCAGCCATCAGCCTATCAACCCCGACCGTGTTGAGATGATGTCCATTTTATTCTGCTGTTGTTTTATTGTTGTTTTTGGTTTAATCTGCTGCTTTCTTTTTTTCTGAAATGCACTTTGTAACCTTGTTAAGAAAAATGCTTTATAGATAAAGTTATTTGTATTGCTGCATCCTGAGTTCCTCATTGACATCAGGAGAGCAGAAACTCAACACATCCTCTGTCACAGGATGAAAACACATCTGTTCTGAATGCACTTTGAATTTTAAAAAAAATATTATAAAACTAATCTTTCTCTCTCTTATTGTATTTGCTGAAGTTGATTTACTTGCATGATACAGTTTTGTTTGTTTTATTGTTGATTTTAGTGTTTCAACTCTTTTCAGGAAACAGAACGGTCCTTCTTGAACCAGAGCTGGGGTTTGATGCTTTCACCTCAAGTGGTCAAGATTGAATCAAGATAAAACTGAGAACTTCTCATTCACAGTGAAATATTTTTTTTAAAATTCAAAGTGCATTCAGAACAGATGTGTTTTCATCCTGTGACAGAGGATGTGTTGAGTTTCTGCTCTCCTGATGTCAATGAGGAACTCAGGATGCAGCAATACAAATAACTTTATCTATAAAGCATTTTTCTTAACAAGGTTACAAAGTGCATTTCAGAAAAAAAGAAAACAGCAGATTAAACCAAAAACAACAATAAAACAACAGCAGAATAAAATGGACATCATCTCAACACGGTCGGGGTTGATAGGCTGATGGCTGAAAGTCTGAGGTGAAAGGATCAATCCCGACTCTCCTGTCGAGTCAACCTCAGTCTTCAGACTCTCAGAGTTTTCTCCTCAGCAGTGAGAAGAACAAACCTCAGAACAAACGGCCGGTGGTCACCCTCAGGGATAGCTCACCAGGATGAGGAGCCGGTAGAGACTGATGCTTGTCTTTATGAGGTGAAAGGTTCAAATCCAGACTCTGGTTCAGGAAGGTCCAGTCTGTTTCCTCAACAGAACTGAAGGAGCTTCGTGATGCTAACGGGACATTTCTTTTATATCTGAAATGAGCAGAACAACCTTTTATTGTTGAAAACTGTCGTAGGTGTTTGGTTCTTCCAGAGGTTTGATGTGTTTGAGTGGAGTGAAGGCGGCGTGACCAAATAGCTCAGTGAGTTAGCAGACTGCTGTGAAGAGCTGAGGTCGTGAGCTCGTTCCTCATTTGGCGCAGAGATTTTTAAGGATCCACACCCAAAGTGGACGTGCTGATACGACGTGAGGTGAAGTCTGTTTCCTCAACAGACTATAAACACTAAGAACTAAAGTGAAGCAGCCTTATAGTGAAGAGTGACAGTTTGTTTTTGCAGAACAAGATGTGGAGCTGCAGCTGGTCAGCGTGTCGGATCAGATAGCTCACGGTGATAGAGGACTGCTCAGGAGTCTGGAGGTCGTGAGATCCATCCTGCGGCGCGGTCAATTTTTAAGATCCAACAGCCAAGATGAGGGAGTGAAATATTGTAGGAAAGCGTTTGATTTGATTTAAGTGATCCTGGTGAAAGGTGACTGGAGGTCATGAGTTTAAACCTTCAGTGATGCGTTAAAGTTTGAGGTCTGACACCCAAAATAGGCAAATATATTAAAAAACTCTACAATGTGTGAGAAAAGAGATAGCTCAAGATGATAGACCACTGTTTTGGAGACTAGAGGTTGTGGGTTCAATCCCTATTTGGTGCAGTGAATTTTAGGTCTAACACCCAGAATGAGGAGGTGAAATATGCAAAGAAACAGAGTCAAGTGTCAGAGCAGATAGCTCCAGGAGATGTACGACTGCTTAGGAGACAGGAGGTTATAGGTTCAATCCCTATTTGGTGCAGTGAGTTTTAGGTGTAATTCCCAGAATGAGGAGGTGAAATATGCAAAGAAACAGAGTCAAGTGTCAGAGCAGATAGCTCCAGGAGATGGACGACTGCTTAGGAGACAGGAGGTTATAGGTTCAATCCCTATTTGGTGCAGTGAATTTTAGGTCTAACACCCAGAATGAGGAGGTGAAATATGCAAAGAAACAGAGTCAAGTGTCAGAGCAGATAGCTCCAGGAGATGGACGACTGCTTAGGAGACAGTAGGTTATGGGTTCAATCCCTATTTGGTGCAGTGAGTTTTAGGTGTAATTCCCAGAATGAGGAGGTGAAATATGCAAAGAAACAGAGTCAAGTGTCAGAGCAGATAGCTCCAGGAGATGGACGACTGCTTAGGAGACAGGAGGTTATAGGTTCAATCCCTATTTGGTGCAGTGAGTTTTAGGTGTAATTCCCAGAATGAGGAGGTGAAATATGCAAAGAAACAGAGTCAAGTGTCAGAACAGATAGCTCGTGGAGATGGACGACTGCTTAGAAGACAGGAGGTTATGGGTTCAATTCTTATGTGTGGCAATGAATTTTAAGGTCCAACTCCCAAATGACGAAGTCAAATATACGAAACGAACATCTCAAAGTGTGTGAGAGGTGATGGCGTGGTTACGCTCTGCCCGGTTTGTACGCCGTCGAGCCGGGTTCGATTCTCACCCTAGTGAGGACATCAATCCAGTGCCGGAGGGAGTTTGAGCAGTGAGTCTCCTCCCCGGTCTCCAGAGAAATAAACGGAGAGGGTTATGACAAATAAATGCAAAGAAGCGGAAAGGGTTATGCTATTTTTTTTTTATTAAAAATTTAGCTGCACACAAAAATAAAAAAAATTTGAACCACCCCCCCTCATTCTTTTAGACTGTCAGAGTAACCGCAGGGTGGAAGAAGAGGAGGATGAAGAAGAAAAGGAACTCCGTCGGCGTCTTCTTCTTCTTCTTCAGGTCAGGTGTGGAAACTCTGCCCTCATCTGAGGAGAAAAGAAAAAAAGGACAACATTAGAATTTGCATCACAATTACGATTTTTTTATGACATACTATTTATATATACTACAAGATTTGTTTGACTATTTTTAGGAGTACTACTACAACAGCAATAACTACTACTACTACAACAATAATGACTTCAACAACTACTAATAATAATAATCAACTTGATAATTACCAAATGTTTGTTCCATGCGCTCCCGTTCTCGTCTCCTCCAGGCCCTTCATGTGTCTTTGTTCATTCAGCAGTCTGAAGAAAAAACAGAGACACACATTTAGTTAATATATTAAGACTCTCCTTCTTCAGTGACAGATCTGGATTTATAAAGAGTGTTTGCATCAGATTTCATACAAGATGGATCAAAACCTTTTAAAGAAAACACAGGTAGGTATATTGGGTCATACACTGATGATGTCATCACAATGGGACGGGTGTGACGGTGACATGGATTACTTTTTTAAAGAGAATGACAATTATTTATGACTTTGACATTATTAGATAGATGTATAAGATATACTATACATTTTTTTAATGTTTTAATAGTTACTTACATTTAGGGCCCTTTAGGTCACAAAATAACTCCCAATAATTAAATGGAGATCTTCACTGTCTGTCAGTCCATTAATATGGCTACAAGATAACAAATAATAAAATAAAATAAAAATAAATAAATAAAACATTCATGTCAAGGTGGTCAAGTGATTTTGACAAATACTATGTGTGTCCCCTGGTTTCATTCTACACAATCTACTATGAATTAAAAAAGGCTAAAATACCAGATAAATATGAATACATTGATTTACTGCTGATTACTTACTTGGTCTCGGAGGCGGCTGAGCAGCTTCTGATGAGCCTCCCTCTGTTTCTCCAGCTGCTCCTCCAACTTTCTCTGGAGGATGGAGACACAAAAACACACATTACAGACAGACAATCGTTCGTATATGAAAAGCATGTTTTACATCTGTTTTCAGATGGCATTTTGTTTTTCAAGTCCTCCTCACCTTGATGTCCTCGTCTCCATCCAGTCTGCTGCTCCTCGTCCAACACCTTGTGTCTTCACTCTGAGAACCAACAAAGAACACAAATGCGCTCCTTAAATGGGCTGTGATGTCAGCTTCAGGTATTCTGACATTCTTAACGTTAAATCACACTGAATGACGTCTGAAACCTCGTTTCCACACAGTTTTGTTTTATGTCCCTATTGCATAGAAGTTTGTTTAAGAACTGCGCCCCCTAGTGTTCAACAACATGAAATGCATCTCTTAAGGGATGGCTAGAAACGCCCCAAAATGGGAGATCGACATACTATACTGACTTTTTTTCAACTTTTCGACAAGCTATACTATGACATTATTTAGACTTTTTTCAACATACTATACTATGACTTTTCGACATACTATTTTTGAACTTTTTTTCAACATACTATACTATGACTTTTTTTCAACTTTTCATACTATACTATGACTTTTTTAGACTTTTTTGAACATACTATACTATGACTTTATCGACATACTATATTTTGACTTTTTTTTCAACATACTATACTATGACTTTTTTTCAACTTTTCGACATGCTATGGTATGACTTTTTTTCAACATACTATACTATGACATTATTTAGACTTTTTTCAACATACTATACTATAACTTTATCGACATACAATATTTTGACTTTTTTTCACTTTTTTTTGACATACTATACTATGACTTTTTTTCAACTTTTTGACATGCTATGGTATGACTTTTTTTTAAACATACTATACTATGACTTTATTTAGACTTTTTTCAACATACTATACTATGACTTTATCTATGACTTTTTTTCACTTTTTTTCGACATACTATCCTATGACTTTTTTTCAAACATACTATACTATGACTTTTTTTCAAACATACTATACTATTTAGACTTTTTTTCATTATACTATGACTTTTTCAACTTTTTACTATACTATGACTTTTTTTCAACTTTTTGACATACTATACTATGACTTTTTTTCAACTTTTTAACATACTATCCTATGACTTTTTTTCAAACATACTATACTATGACTTTATTTAGACTTTTTTCAACATACTATACTATGACTTTATCAGACTTTTTTTCACTTTTTTTCGACATACTATACTATGACTTTTTTTCATCTTTTTTACATACTATACTATGACTTTTTTTCAACATGCTATACTATGACTTTTTTTCAAACATACTATACTATGACTTTATTTAGACTTTTTTCAACATACTATACTATGACTTTATCGACATACTATATTTTGACTTTTTTTTCACTTTTTTTGACATACTATACTATGACTTTTTTTCAACTTTTTGACATACTATACTATGACTTTTTTTTCAACTTTTTTAGACTTTTTTCGACATCTATGGTATGACTTTTTTTCAACATACTATACTATGACTTTATTTAGACTTTTTTCAACATACTATACTATGACTTTATCGACATACTATATTTTGACTTTTTTTCACTTTTTTTCACATACTATACTATGACTTTTTTCACTTTTTTTTGACATGTTATGGTATGACTTTTTTTCAACATACTATACTATGACTTCATTTAGACTTTTTTCAACATACTATACTATGACTTTATTTAGACTTTTTTCAACATACTATACTATGACTTTTCGACATACTATATTTTGACTTTTTTCAACATACTATACTATGACTTTTTTTCAACTTTTTGACATGCTATGGTATGACTTTTTTCAACATACTATACTATGACTTTATTTAGACTTTTTTCAACATACTATACTATGACTTTATCGACATTCTACATATTTATGACTTTTTTTCACTTTTTTATGACATACTATACTATGACTTTTTTTCACTTTTTTACTATACTACATGTTTTGACATACTATGGTATGACTTTTTTTTATACAACTTCATTTATACTATACTATGACTTTATTTAGACTTTTTCAACATACTATACTATGACTTTATCGACATACTATATTTTGACTTTTTTTCGACATACTATACTATGACTTTTTTTCAACTTTTTGACATACTAACATACTATACTAAGACTTTTTTAGACTTTTTCAACATACTATACTATGACTTTATCACATTCTATATTTTGACTTTTTTTCAACTTTTTTATGACATACTATACTATGACTTTTTTTCAACATACTTTATTTAGACTTTTTTTCAACATACTATACTAAGAATTTACTCGCTATGGTATGACTTTTTTTCAACATACTATACTATGACTTTTTTTAACTTTTTACATATATTATGACTTTTTCAACATACTATACTATGACTTTATTTAGACTTTTTTCAACATACTATACTATGACTTTATCGACATTCTATATTTTGACTTTTTTTCACTTTTTTTCGACATACTATACTATGACTTTTTTTCAACTTTTCGACATGCTATGGTATGACTTTTTTTTTCAACTTTTTGACATTTTATGACTTTTTTTAACTTTTTTTCACATGCTATGGTATGACATTATTTACCACTTTTTTCAACACACTATACTATGACATTATTTAGACTTTTTTCAACATACTATACTATGACTTTATCGACATACTATATTTTGACTTTTTTCACTTTTTTTTTTCAGACATACTATACTATGACTTTTTTTCAACTTTTTGACATTATTTATGACTTTTTTCAACATAATATACTATGACATTATTTAGACTTTTTTCAACATACTATACTATGAATTTATCGACATACTATATTTTGACTTTTTTTCACTTTTTTTCGACATACTATTCTATCACTTTTTTTAACTTTTTGACATACTATTTTCAACATACTATACTATGACTTTGGACTTAGAAAGAATTTACAACATACTATACTATGACTTTATTTAGACTTTTTTCAACATACTATACTATGAATTTATCGACATACTATATTTTGACTTTTTTTCACTTTTTTCAAACATACTATACTATCACTTTTTTTCAACTTTTCGACATGCTATGGTATGACTTTTTTTCAACATACTATACTATGACTTTATTTAGACTTTTTTCAACATACTATACTATGACTTTATCGACATTCTATATTTTGACTTTTTTTCACTTTTTTATGACATACTATACTATGACTTTTTTTCACTTATTTTCGACATACTATACTATGACTTTTTTTCAACTTTTTGACATACTATACTATGAATTTATCGACATACTATATTTTGACTTTTTTTCACTTTTTTTCGACATATTATACTATGACTTTATTTAGACTTTTTTCAACATACTATACTATGAATTTATTGACATACTATATTTTGACTTTTTTTCGACATACTATACTGACTTTTTTTCAACTTTTTGACATACTATACTATGACTTTTTTTCAACTTTTCGACATGCTATGGTATGACTTTTTTTCAACATACTATACTATGACATTATTTAGACATTTTTCAACATACTATACTATGACTTTATCGACATTCTATATTTTGACTTTTTTTCGACATACTATACTATGACTTTATGTAGACTTTTTTCAACATACTATACTATGACTTTATCGACATACTATACGTATTTTGACTTTTTTCCCCCACTTTTTCATACTATGCCTTTTTTTCATATTTTTTCCCACATACTATACTATGACATTTTTAATTTTTTCAACATACTATACTAGTATTGTCACTATTTTCGACACACTATGACTTTTTTATTTTTATGACATATTGTGAATTTTTTCTAAGTAACTATAACTTTTACAACATTTTTCAGGAATACTAGTACAACACTAACAATAACTACTAATAGAACAATAATTATAATTTGACTGCTACCACTTCAACAACTACCAAAACTAATAATAATAATATACTTGATAATTACCAAATGTTTGTTCCAGGCGTTATCGTTCTCTTCTTCTCCTGGCCCTTCATGCGTCTTTGTTCATTCAGCAGTCTGAACAAAAAACAGAGACACACATTTACTAAACTATACTAAGACTATCCTGCTTCAGTGACAGATCCTCCTGGTTTTAAACAGACTGAGAACCAACAAAGAAGACAAATGAGCCCCTTAAACAGGTTGAGAAGTCAGCTTCAATGTCCATGTCTATTACAGACCATCATTTATAATTTCATGAGTTTTTAAGACGTTCATAACAAAGCTAAAGAGCCCACTGAATTTAAAATGTTTGCTTTTGATATTCAACAACATTAAACACAAGGCAGCAGATAATATTGAGAAGAAGTATCCTACCTCAGAGCTTCAGCACGGAGAAGACGTTCTTTCAGTTGGTCTGTGTGACGTTCCTCTTCTTCACCGACCTGAAGACTCCACCATGGACCGTGTAAACACCAGTCAACTCTATAAGATGAAACAGAAAATAAATAGTCATCAGAATTTATATTTGCATTCATTTAAAATATAAACAACTATTAATGAAATGTGGGTATTATCACTGATACATTTTAATTTCGTTGTTTTTTCAGTCAAGTTTTTCAACCTGTTTATTGAATAATTTCTTTATTAAAAAGAAATTAGAAATATCTTTTTACCTAAATTAAAAACAATAATATGTACGCACTAACCAGACTTATGGAAAGATTTGGGCTAGTAAAGTAAGGTTAAAAGATACACGTCATAAAAGGCATTGAAAGCATTTAGAGGGGTAAATATTTGTTAATCAAGTAACCAACAAATTACAGCTTCAACTTCAGTTACACTTTATAACAATAAAATAAAATTTGTTTTGAAATGAATGGCGACGGTTGACGTTTTTTGTTTAATACAATTACTATTGTATGATTGTTGTGTTTTGAGGAAACACTAAATTAGCCATTTCTGTTCCTGAAGGTGACATTGGGATCAGAAATCTGTCTACAATCATAGTGATGATGGTCAGACTTTGTGTCCCATTGACACACATTCATAAGAGATAATAAAAAAACAGGCTACTGACAATAATTGTAGTCTATAAATTTCCTCAAGAAGAAATAACACACACATCACCTGTTTCCAACTATGTTCCTGACGGATACAGTGGTGAAATAATTAAATATATCAGCCAATAATCTACAAATAATCAATCACTAAATATGTTGTCACACCGGTAATATTTCTTATTGAATAGTTGTGATTTTATTCTGAAAATCGTTTGATTTTCAGTCTTTGGCACACTAAAAAAACTCTTCACTTTCATATATTATTTATATCTGCCCACAAGGAAAAATATTAACGAGTTCTAATATTATAAGTAACCTAATAAATTACCTGCAGAGATGAATTCAGGGAAACACTGAGGAACACAGTAGACCTGAAAAGTTAACCTAGTGTTGTTTTGAGTTGTGGGCTTGGAGCTAATTAATTAAATTCCACAATCTTTGTTTATTATCTCCTGACATTCTGACTGCACTCAAATACCCGTCACCTCGGCTACCGATCAATAAAGAGCTTAAGAAACATGTGCATTCATGTGACTTTATTCTTTTAAATTCTTTCATATAACAGTGAAGCATCTTGAAGTGCCTCATTTAATCCACACCAAGAGAAAAAAAAAAAAAGAAAATAGACAAAACAGGGGAAAACTGAAACCAAACACTGAGAACATTTACAAACAAAATAACAGATTAAATGTGTCAGAGACAACTTTATTTTTTTCAAACATATTCTGTAATCTAAGACTTTAAAGCCCCAGTGGAATGAACACATCAATCATTCTTTCATAATTTTTACTTTTCGTGGCCTGTAACTATAACGTCACCTGAATAAATAAGTAGCTTCTGTTCAGATTATTGATCTCAACAAAACAATTAATTATTACAACAACTCAGCATCTGTCCTCAGCTTGCAGACAGGAAGGCAGACACAAAGACAGCCGGTATCTTCTGACAGATTTGTCTGATGCGGCTCGGCTAGACCGGCCTTTGCCAGAGTTTGGACTAGCCTGGACCGGCCTGGTATGGTCTGGACCGCTTGTGACAAATGGAGTCATCATGCTAGACCAATAAACACTCCTCACAGGAGACGAAGAGGCCCTGGTCTGCTCTACTCGTCTGTGCTTGGCGGACGTCTGCTCCTGGCTTGCATCGTCCTGTGGTCGGCCGGAGCAGCTGATTCTCATCTGTGATTGGTCAGCTTCTGTTTCTGACTGTTGGACTGAGGTCACCAGCCAGTGCGGCTGACTGAGCTCATGGGTCTGAAGATGTGACGGGGGCAGAGGAGAGTAGCTCTCAGAGGTGGAGCTAAAAAAAAGAAAGACAAAGTTTTATATCACAAGTTGTCGCAAAAAATACATTCTACATAACTTCTTAGTAAATTCTGAGGTTAGCATTCATAGTGTATCAAAAAGTGTCTCAACTTGTGTTGGAAAGGGTTTACTTTTGATATTTTCCTTTACAAGAATAGTTTTCCTGCATTTAGCATGTCCTAACCTTTCCTGTCACAATATTTCATACATTTTCATCATAGAGCGTCTGCAGTTGATCAGAGCTATAAAGGCAGCTTGTCAAGTCAGTTTATTTATAAAACCCAAGATAACAGATTGTCCTCCAACAGCTTTACGCTGTACAGTGTGAAATATTTAACAGTGGAGACCTACTAACAGAAAAACTACTTAAGTGAGTCCTTAGTTGAGTATTGCAATACAATCACCACATTAATATGTACAAGCGACTCTTCAAAGCTACTAGAGAGTAGTAGTAGAAGTAGTAACAGGATGAATCTACGTTTAATGCTAAAAATACTGAACAACTACCGTAAATTGTGACATTTTGGTTTTCAAATAACAGCAGGTAAAAAGACATTGAGCAGGTGGAATCACCAGTAGCCAACAACAACAGTTCACATGGTAAATTTAGTATAATGTACATATTTACAGCATTAATTCCATTAGTACAGCATTACAGGTCTGCTCTTGGTTTCTCTTAACAGAAATGTTTTTGTACTTTGTAATTATTTTCAATCGTTTCTTCTCTGCCACACTCTGATGTTAAGCTACTGTCAACTGATCTGGACATTTCCTTATGTTTATTTTATCACATTAAAAGCCTCCCCATAAAAAGGAAGGCTGCAAGACTTTAATCACTCAGTTCTGGAGGAAACGCTTGCGTTACATGCATGTTAGCTTAACATCGGAAAAGTGGATCCTTACAGGATTCTTAGTGTACTGATGGAAACGGACATTATACTGAATTCAACAGGTAAACACACAGGAAGTGTTGAGTTTGCATCGAGTGGATTGAGTTAATCTTACCTGTTGAATGATGTCTGAAGGGAAGAGGAGGATGAAGAGTAGGCTGCTCTGTTGTCTTTCTGTGGGCTTGCAATGGTCACATAGTCGTCCTGAGGCAGTACAGCTGAACTTTGGCTTCCATGTGACGACATCATCATGTAACCCAGACCCTGCTCCTCACCTGGCTCCCGGCTCTCCGTCCCGCAGGCTGCATCACTGCAGTGGTCCACTGTCGCCATGGCAGCTCTTCTGCTGTCATTTTCCCCCCTTTGTTCACAGGGATATGTTGGTCCATCTTCATGTCCATGTAGCTGCCAGTCTCAGACGTGGAGCTCTGCTGGGATCCGAGCAGGCCGAGATGTGAGGAGGAGCTCGGAGTGGACTCTGGCTCTGTTTTGTGTGGTTTGTTGGGCTCGAGGTAACATTTAGTTGGACTTGTATTCATTTCAGGGTTTCTGAGGTGCAGGGCCAGACGAGAACCAGGTGGTCTCACGTTCATCATCCTGTCTCTGTATTTGGGTCTGCAGCGTTTTAAAGCCTGAAGGGTTTGAAGCTGATTGTTGTTGGAGGTCGGTGACCGGCTGAAGTCAGGGAGAGCTCGCAGCGCCCTAACTGTGTCACGAACAGACTCATGAATGTGCTGGGCAACCGCTGGGTTTCCTGTACAGAGCAGACAAAATAAGAGGCGTCATGGTCCTATGGTAAGACACAAATTAATGAAATTAGCACATCTTTTACTTCTTAATTACCTTGGTCTCCTGCTTCCATCCAGACCTCTCCCGGACCGTTCGGTGCCGACCTGCCGAGCTCCAAGTAGAACGAACCATCCAAGTGACCAAAGCGCCTAACACTCAGCAAAGGTATTGTAACCGACGGCAAATCACAGCATGCGGCGGCACTCTGACCAAGATGAGAGACGTAGCTGTGAGGCAGAGACGGCTCTCCCCAGCCAGGGACTTGGAGCAGCCCAGACCGATGGGCTTCACTGTGACGGGCCACACCTTAGACGGAGGTGGAGGGAGCAGAGGCAAAGATCGGGCAGGAATATTTAAATCTAATGAAGAGCTGGTTGTACTTGATGGTTACAACAAGGAACTCTCATTTTGTTTGTATTTTGGCAGCCCCTGTGGTAAAAGTGGTAGTGTCTCCGAGCACCAGAGTACATGAAGAAAACTGCAAATTTTACTGCAGGAGTCTGACAGCTAAGCGTGAGTCCTGGTTCTGGTTCTCCCGTGCCTCCCATACCTCCAGCGGGTCCAGCAGCGTGGTGTTTGTGTTGAATCCCATCGGGGACCATTGAGGAAATTTCTTTGATTATAGTCATGAAAAAACTGTTTGTGCCAAGCACTTTGGATGTTTTTGAGGTGTTCTGGTAGTTATCAAATGGTGCCTTGTTGAATATAAGCTTTTATATCACCAAGATAGCCTTGGTGAATATATTACCCTCTTTCATTTGATTTGATCTTATTTCTGAAAGTGCATCGTCATAGATCAGTAAAATGTATACTATATTAAGTGACTTTTTTATGACTTTTTTCCACATACTATACTATGACTTTTTGATGATTTTTTCAACATACTATACTCATGACTGTTTAATGACTTTTTTCAACATGCTATACTATGACTTTTTTTCGACATACTATACTATGACTTTTTTTGACTTTTTCGACATACTATACTATGACTTTTTTATGACTTTTTTCAACATACTATACTATGACTTTTTGATGACTTTTTTCAACATACTATACTATGACTTTTTAATGACTTTTTTCGACATGCTATACTATGACTTTTTTCGACATACTATACTATGACTTTTTGATGACTTTTTTCAACATACTATACCATGACTGTTTAATGACTTTCTTCAACATGCTATACTATGACTTTTTTCAACATACTATACTATGACTTTTTTATGACTTTTTTCGACATACTATACTATGACTTTTTTATGACTTTTTTCGACATACTATACTATGACTTTTTGATGACTTTTTTCAACATACTATACCATGACTGTTTAATGACTTTTTTCAACATACTATACTATGACTTTTTTCAACATACTATACTATGACTTTTTTATGACTTTTTTCGACATACTATACTATGACTTTTTGATGACTTTTTTCAACATACTATACTATGACTTTTTTATGACTTTTTTCGACATACTATACTATGACTTTCAACATGCTATGCTTTGACTTTTTTCGACATACTATACTATGACTTTTTGATGACTTTTTTCAACATACTATACCATGACTGTTTAATGACTTTCTTCAACATGCTATACTATGACTTTTTTCAACATACTATACTATGACTTTTTTATGACTTTTTTCGACATACTATACTATGACTTTTTTATGACTTTTTTTCAACATACTATACTATGACTTTTAATGACTTTTTCAACATGCTATACTTTGACTTTTTAATGATTTTTTCAGCTATGCTATACTATGACTTTTTTCAACATGCTATACTATGACTTTTTTCAACATACTATACTATGACATTTTTAAACATACTATACTATGACATTTTTCAACATACTATACTATGACTTTTTTCAACATACTATACTATGACTTTTTTCAACATGCTATACTATGACTTTTTGATGACTTTTTTCAACATACTATACCACTTTTTAATGAAGTTTTTCAACATACTATACTATGACTTTTTCATGACATTTTTCACATACTATACCATATGACTTTTTTGCTATACTATGACTTTTTTTTCGACATACTATACTATGACTTTTTAATGATTTTTCAACATGCTATACCATGACTGTTTAATTTTTTCAACATGCTTTACTATGACTTTTTTTCGACATACTATACTATGACTTTTTGATGACAACATACTATACCATGATGAATGACTTTTTCAACATGCAATACTATGACATTTTTCAACATACTATACTATGACTTTTTTCAACATGCTATACTATGACTTTTTTATGACTTTTTTCAACATGCGATACTTTTGATTACTTTTTTGATGACTTTTTCAACATACTATACCATGACTTTTTGATGACTTTTTTC